>NC_135500.1:152037302-152082100 GCF_052857255.1 Amblyomma americanum
CTTCTAATCATTGTCTTTTTTTTTCTTCTCAAGTATGGGATCAGTTAGGTTGGCGGCCTGCCTTGCAGACGACCAGGCACTACACGTTATCTTTCCTTTAACTACTTTGCAGAGACCCATCGTTTACCTTAAACGGCTTCGTAGAATGCTCGCAGTTCAGTTTTAAAGGAAAACAAGTGATTGACAAAGCAGCTTGTCTCAGACTGGTTGACGAAATGTTACCCAGAATTCTGTTGAGGCGTATGAGTGTTTAGGCAGTTTGTTTTTTTTTTCCCCGGGGATGGGGCGTGGGTTTGGGTGGGGGGGGGGGACTCGGAAAAAGATATCGCTGCGGGGAAATTTGAGACATGGTGCTCATTACAGAGAGAGTGGTTCACGCTGCCCACTCTACGCCAGTTGTTTTGACCCGTGTGATTCTAATAGTTGGCGCAGTGTTCGAAGACGTATTCTAGCCCTTTCTTTCAAAATGCCGCGAGATCACCGAGTCATCGGAGAATTCCCAAGATTTCTAAACCATTACCATCGGCACCTGGAGGGAAGTGGCGGAAACGGGGAAGGTCTTGACCTCCCAGGAACATCAACATCATCATCATTAATTATTAGCTGCAGGTATTCCTATTTTCCCGCACAATAATCGTCTTCGGTTGCTGGGTAATGTACAATATTTAATCAATATTCTGGCAATGATTTAATTTCGTAGCGGTATATCAGACTTCCCCGGGCTCATAAGAATACACTGTTACCATCATCATCATCGTCATAATCTTGAGAGTCAAAGGCATGTGTCGTTGCACGATCTTTGCAGTATGTCATACATGAGAACTGGCGCGTTTACCTGCTGGACAATCCGAATGTCATTAATGTGGGCCGGGTTGTGGGCACTCTTCGTAATGCGTCATGTGCTCATGTGTAGTAATGTTGAATCCATATGGATCTTGCAATGGAGTGGAAGGGGGGTGGATGGGGGCCTGGTATGACGAGAAATTACATCGCTGTCACGTGAGAGTTGTGATGTCATATTACAGCGTCGTCACGTGACTAGGTTTGATGGCACATCACGTCGCTGTCACGTGACCTGGTATGACGTCACAATCACATATGATGACAGCACTAATTATAGTAATTAGTTTTAGCGTTACCTAATTATATTAATTAGCAATAATTAAGCATGTGACGTCACTGTACTCGTCGCGTGATTCGTCGGCTCGTGACGTCACATGGTGCCGTTTCTTGCGGACACTTTTTTTGCTGATATGACCTTAAAAGTGAGCCATCTAATGGTTTCGCATTAATAAAAGAAGCCGCTCGCTTCTACACAAACATTAATACAACGTTCCTCTGTTGGTGCACTACAGTCGCAACTTAAGTGTTTTCGAAGGCAACATACAGAGCACTGAAAAGAGCATTCTCGCTATGCCGGATAGAGCTAAAAAATCGAAATATACTGATATGCGTCTGCATAACCGTCGCATTGGAAAGTACATCTTTATATGCTGTAACTATTCTCAAGCCTGAAAAGACTATCGTGAATACCTCCTCCCCTCCTCCAATTTTCTGGTAGATGGTGTAGAAGGTCTGTGTTTGTCAACTGCCGGTTCGTGCGTGAATGAGCGCGAGGCTTCCAGTACGAACAATTATACACGAAGCAGGTTGCCAAATATTGACACATATAAAGTACTCACCGACGTACTGGTGTTAACCGCGTACGGGACACTTCTGCCCGCAGACCATATACTCTCTGCGGGTTCATCCCAGATTATAAGCTTCTCCTATTGCGTGCACATCAATAGTGTCTGTATACACCTTATAAAATAATACCCTCATCATTTTGACTTTCCTGTCTCACAGGATTCTCAGAATTATTTTTAACCGAAAAACTTCTTAATCACTTTTTGTTTTGTTTTTCGTTTTGTTTTCTACGGTCGAGCAGCCGACCTCAACCTCACAATTTGAGGTTGAGGTGAGGTTGAGTGAGGTCAACAGTGGCCTCAGGAAAAGTGAGGTGAGGACGTCTAAGGAGACCTCAACCTCAATGGACCTCAACGGATGAGGTTGAGGTTGAGTGAGGTCGGCAAATTCTTTTTGAGTTTAAGGTGAGGTCCAGATTTTTGAGGTGAAACGCCCACCTCGGGTCGTCAGTGCTATATGGTTCATGATATGACTTTAACACGGTAATAATGTCGCGCATGGTTGCCACTGCTACTGAAATGCCACTGATCAAACACAAATAGTCACGATATACCCCATGAATGATTAGCTGTTTCGTGGCTAAGAGGAAGTGTTCTCTGCATCATGGTCCGGGCTAGAGCCTCCGGTTCGAATTCGGTTGGGCCTTTGCCGGAGGGCGGAGATTGAGGTAGAGTAGCTGCCCCACAGCCAGTAGCTTTGTAGGCATGTGTAAAAACTGCGACTATGAATAAAAACTGTGGGCCCTTCCCCTCACTCCCGCGCCATTTGCAAGCAGAAAATTGCTACGAACGCCGTTACACTCGTTTTTACATGCTCAATTTTAACGTTTGTTGCCGCTTTAGTGGCCCTGTTAACCTTGAGTGTTAAACCAGGCATCGATACATTCCACAAAACGTTTTGCTGTCTTTATTTCTTTATTCTTTTCTGTTCCTAAGGCAATGTCATGAATTGTGTTCCTGCTTACAAAATAAACATGCGCATAATTTTTCCCCCATGACGTTAGCCTTAATTATCTGTCGTATGGTACTGATTCTTCTGCAACACTTATTTATGGAAACGTTCTTCGTCTGCGCATTAGAAACGTTATAACTATGCGTGATCGCCACCGGACTCCATCACAACTCATAGTGAGAGTGGACAGCGTTTACCCTCTTCGCACTGCCCACAATACGTCAAGACAGGATTTAAGCTACACATAGTTTAGTGTAGTGCCAAGGTATCATGTTCCGCCTGGTAAGATCCCTAATATGGAGGAAAAACGCTAAGGCGCCCGTGTGCTGTGCGATGTCAGTGCACGTTAAAGATCCCCAGGTGGTCGAAATTATTCCGGAGACCTCCACTACGGCACCTATTCTTCCTTTCTTCTTTCATTCCCTCCTTTATCCCTTCCCTTACGGCGCGGTTCAGGTGTCCAACGATATATGAGACAGATACTGCGCCATTTCCTTTCCCCAAAAAAACCATTATTATTATAAGATCCCTAAAGTACACTTTAGGTCTCCTTAAGGTGCTTTTTATAACGTACGTAGGGTACGTCAGCAAAATCGTTAAAGGAGTTTGAGAAGTCAGCTTCGCTGTTCTGTGGCTTATATACCAACAAGGATTCTGGGCAGAACGAGAAGAGAGTTATCGCATTTTCAGTAAGAAAGCTGCCACAACCACACGTGTTCTAAGATGCGAAAGGAGGAGCAAATTGTGAAGATATTGAGGGCACTAAGTTTGGGTTGAGTGACCATTAGTTTGTAGCTTGAAGTTGGGTTATCAGCGTTATTTGTGAAAGATTGTTTTGCGGCACACTTTTTTTATAGTTTCAAGACAAATTAATTGTGTTGGTCGGCGCTGTTAATTTGCAACACTGAACTTTCTTTCTCAGCACTAGCCTAAACATGTTCAGTGATGATCCATCAACGATAGCTGCAATCAGAAGAGTACTTTTCTAGTCGTACTTTTTAACGCAATGGCGCTGATGGTCCCGTTCGGCTGTAAACCCGGCGTCGGCGTGATTGAAAAATCCTGATTGGTGGAGAGGGCAGCGTCGCAGAAAAGCAGTTTCGCTGAAAAGGAAAAAGGCAGTCAAGTGGAGTCGAAGCGCAGTCCTTAAAGTCCCTAGATTAGCTAGATCAGTGACTTTAGCAGTCATTTGGGTCGTGAGCTGGGCACGCTACCTCCACACTATTGAGGAACGTTCGTCCAGAGGGATAAATGACTGCCTTGAACGGGCGCGCACAGCACAGAGTAGTCGAATTATTTTACAGGAACAATTTGCGAAATGGGGTCACTAATTAGAGTCACCAATTAATAAGAACGATGATGTGTAATAAAGCAGTATGTGATGGCAGCAAGCGTGTCGATGTCTCCGAAAGGGTGCGCCAGGGGACCTCTAAGCGACCTAGGGAGATTTCAACGCTACCATATGATACTCTTAATGTGAACTTAAGTGTCCCCAAAGTTTTTGTAGCAGGGGTAAATACTCAGTAAGATGCAAGCGATAATCTGACATAAATTCAAGGTTTCTAAAAGGGTAGTGTACGCACGGTTAAAGGTTGATGCAAAGCAGAATATCAGGAATTAACTCATATGCACCTCTTTATGGCCATGCTGCAGATCTAATTCCACGAAATAGCACAAACACTTTCGCGATTGTTGCGATATGCGGTACGGGAGGAAATAGGCGCATCAAGTCCCCGCGCCTCGTGGAATCCTGAATACTGCACTAAGACTACAATCATTTCTTAATACACAGCCTTACACCGCGCAGAAATAGCTATTAAAGCGGCTTGACCAAGCAACGCGAAGGTTAAAGTTACCGCGTCCTTGCTACAATTTGAGACCTTCAGCTGAACTTGAAGGCACATAAAAAGGCACCTTCGATGTAGCGCCTCGCTTCACACTGGAAACTTGCGCTACGCCAACGAACAGGTAGAAGCAATATGCAAGGGAACACTGGAGCACGTGGCCTCCGAGCTTCATGAAGCACTGCCGAAGAAGGCCAATAAGAGTGGGCAGCAAAGGAGGAGGAGGAAAAACTTTATTTATATTTGATATTAAAATGTGTTATTAGCGGTCGCGGGCTGCATTCTTCATCTTCCGATGAGTTATTGCAGCCCGTCTTAACAGGGTTGGGGCCCCTGGTCCAGGGCTCCACTGAGGTATGCCGCCAGGTAGGCTCTCCGCACCAATCCGCGCTGGACGGCCGGGTCCTCGCTGGAGAGCATCCCCTCCCACTGTTCCGCACTCGGGTTTTTGTTTATTGCAGCTAGATCCTTGTTTTTCTGACACACCCACGTTATGTGCATTAACGTGGGTTTTTCTCCACACCACGGAAATTTGATGTTGTATTGCGTGGGGTAGATTTTACTTAAGGTATTTAGATTGGGGAAAGTCCCCAACGCCGGTTGCAGCAAAGGCGCGTGCCCAACAAGCATGGTCGGTTGCTCTTTCCGCGCATGCACCTGGCGCCGCCCGTTCTCGTCGGCTCTCGACGGCAGTGCTTCATGAAGCGCGCAGGCCACGTGCTCCCGTGTTCCCTTTCATATTGCTTCTACCTGTACACTGATCTGCAGGAACAAGACGGGTGGCTAAACGTGTTGAATAGAGCTTATTCAACTGCCTCTCTGACCAGCCTCCACGCGCTCTTTTCTTTTGGAGGGAATGCAAAATCCGGGCCCCTCAGCTCGGTGCAGCTGTCACAGCTCATAGCACCTATCAGATGAAGCAACCTGTGCCATAAACGCGCCATACATGCAGCAAAGTGGCGTGTGGCGATGCAAACAAAACTGCTTGTCGTCCGTCTCGCGCCGCGCCGACGTGGCCATCGGCCAGGGTACAACTCCCAGGGTGCATCGCGACGGCAATATCGAAGCGCAGTCGCGCAACTGCTTGTGAAATCAGTCTATTGCAGAAAGCCTCTCAAGCAGCCTCTTTTCAGGCCTATTCTTCTGTTATGTATCCTCATCCCCCCTGCAATAATGCCTTCGGGCGCTGCAGGTATTTCCAATAAATAAATAAATAAATAAATAAATAAATAAATAAATAAATAAATAAATAAATAAATAAATAAATAAATAAATAAATAAATACACGATGCCACGCTTGTTAGTTAGACGGCGGCACTCCGCGGTACACAGACTAATTCCAGAGTCAAAATAGACCAATTGGGACTTCGAAAAAAAATCGAGGATCAATTAAAAACCAATTTGAATCAATTAGACACCGTTTGGTTCTGAATGCGCTTACAGAATAACGAAATGGTCTTTTCTTTTTTTTCGTATAGGGCTGCACGTAACATGTGCTACACAGTTTGAAAGAACTGAGGGACTGTCCACATGCCTAGATTGCGGCGGCACTCAACATCTACAACAGACAGTTTTGGCATAGCGGAGGCGTACTGGCATTGATGTATACCCGATTACCGAACGCCGGATGCGCACATGGAGCGGCCCCACCTAGCCCCTCCCCTGTCACCGCGCGCGCGCAGGAGGCGCCCGCTAATATACGCCTGTACCGGTACGTCTCCGCTGTGCTAAAATTCTTCAATACCATGTAGGTATTTGCATACTACCCCGACCGACCGCGCCAACGGCCGAGCTGATCGAGCGGACAAAGACGGCTCTGCACTCCATCCCTGGCACCCCGGGCTAGGGATGCGCACGCTTCGAAATAATGCAGCCTCCATCTTAACGTTTGTGTAAGTCACGGCCTGGGTCACGGCCGACCAGTCTTGGTAGTCTTTTTACGGAAGCGCGCAATAGGCTCAGCGACGCACACTTACTGGGCAGCGCGGAGTGTTTATGCTTATAATGTCAATGGACGCGGGCAAGCTATTCTTGGGGCTTCAGGGGGTCCGCTGGAAACGGTCCAGTACACGTGCATCGGAGGGAGGCGCGATTTGAAGCTGCGCGGAAAGAAGGCCGGTGAATGGCTGCGCGCTACTGCGGTGCTTGATCGGCGCTAGGATAAAGAGGAGGCCCAATGACACACACTCTCCGCGACCTCTTCGACCACAGTTGTATCGCATAGCTCTGAACGGAATAATTTTGCAACAGACTTCGTTCTCTGCGAGATATCGTGTTTTTGACGCTTACAACTCGGTCCTTCTGTATTTTCCGGACAGGAACTGGAAAAGAAGAGTGCACCACAATTGTACTCTAGTCTGTCAGTGACATTGAACAGAATAATTCTGCGGGATTTAACGGTTCTCATCCCACGATATTCGCGGTCGATACAATTATACCTGTCGTTTCATTGTAATGCCACTAAACTGTACCGAGTGCGCTAGTGTGCCAGGGAATTTTGGTCAAACCCTTGCAGCTGATTTATTGCTTCCAATGAAAAATGGAAGGTTGCATTCATGCACGGTTGAATGGTGTGCTTTTTTGTTCGAGGACGCCGCATTTTAACGCGGTAGCGTTAAATACCCCGTTCACCAGAAAATTCTGTGCCAGCGTTGTCGGCGTTGCGAGGGAAAAATAACGAGCATGGACCTGGCAGGTGGTCCCCAGAGAGCAACCAAGGAGGCAGGTTGGCCACCTAGGTCACGTGACCTTGCAGTGTCATCACAATTTTCCCAACGGATAGTGAGCAAACTGCCCATCGTGGCAGTAAAATTAACGGTCGCTCGGGAGGAGTGACCTGTGTCGCACAAATTTCACCGCTGGGAGCACCTGCCATCGCAGGGCAGTGGCGCATCGCTTAACCGCTGCACCACTGCGCTAGGAAGGGTATGAGACTTCCAGGGATCTATGAATGTAATGTAGAGAATAACCTTCTGCATATTAGGGAATAACCCACTACGTTATCGAGTCATACCCTTAAGGCGGAGCTTACGTGTTCCCTCCGAATTTTTTTTTTAGGAAATTCCTCCACAGATCCCGACTTTGCAGCCTCCATTTGTACAGACGTATTATGTAACCTGTATTTCGCTAACATGCATTTAAACTAACTTTGACTTCGCCAGAACTGTCTAGTTCCTTGCTCCGAACATACATACTCTTGCTTCCAACAACTAACATGTTAGGAACAACTTTTTGTTGCCTTGACGGTAATTTCTGTATTGATTAGCAAATTAGAGCGAAACAAAAGTATGCTGAAGCTAAGCCAAATTTAACAATTAAAAAAAAGACGCCATTCTAGGAGGAACGGACGGCCTGAGAGAACATGCATTGAAGACGGTGAACCCACATAAGGATTCTACTTAATTCATATGGTTATAAAGGCTCAAATTTGGGAATAGAAATACTAACAACCCAACACATAGCTCAATAACGAAAAAAAAGCGTATTCTTGCGAAGGAAAGGGCAGGAAAATTTGTGACGAGAAAAACAAGTGAAGATTTCGAAACCGAAACCTATGCCTCGCGCTACTGGCGAGACCGCACCAACATCGACAATTTAACATGGCGCTGCTCTGAGGAAAAACTTGCGTTGAAATGAACTCGACAGTGATGATCGAAGATGGCTTTACTCTTGTGAAGAGACGAGGAAAACCGAGCAGAAAAGAAGCTAAGCGTTTACTCGCTCCTGCTTCTACTGAAGACGACGCAGGCCCACACGAAAGCGTGGTGCTTCGGCGCGTCTCCGAGGCAGAAGCGGACCTGCAATCATCGGCGTACTTCGAAAACTTTCTACACGTGCTTACGAAGTGCTTGAAAGTGGTGCCTGGTGATGCTCAAGTATGTAATATTATTTGTTACGGTCTCGGCAACTTCGCCGCGTGCGTCAGTGCGAGGTTCCAGTTCGCGCTGCTCATCTGTATTCGGCGCCACTTTTCCCCCGTTTCGGTGGAAATCTACGACCCAGCCTTCACGGAGAATGAGCGGAAAATCCTCACGTCGCTGGGATTCACCGTGCTTGAACGCAACGAAGAAGGGAAACGCAGCGTTCGCGACCGGACACTGTTCTATATGCCGCACTGCGGTACGCCCCTATACAATAGTGTGCTGTGGGCAAACTGGGATGCGAGTTCGCTCAGCAGTGTTGTCATTTTTGGGAACAGCTTTGACACCATGTGGACGAACAAGTTGGACAGTGCCCTTCGCCAGAAGTGTGCGTTCTTGGTGAACGTGCGACCGGCCGTGCGCGAATTTGCGATCGCGAACGATTTCAAGTACTCCGACGTGTTCAATGACCTCGCCTTGCACGCTTTTGACACGAGTGCGCTGCATGCAGACGTGTGGAACTCGAAAGACGAGCCTGTATACAGTGGCGATGACGAGATTACCTTGGCTCTCGAAGAAAAGTGCAAGATTTAAGTGCTCACTATAACATATTTGCCCTGCTACCATGCTGTCATGAAGCATTGAACTGTTGTAAATGCTACCCGTTGAGCGCTCATTAAATGCTTTGTTTTCTTTTCTCTTTTTCATTTTGTCAACTTTACGCACGAAACCTTATGCGCATTTCTTGGGCTTCACTGCTCCAAGGTGTGTCGCGAGTCCTTACAGGCCAAATCCATGACGTACGGAGCAGCCCGAAATGATGGAGATGCCCGTACATCTGTGTAATTATGGTTAGTATTATTCTCCGTGGCCTAAGGCAGGCTAGCCGCTTCAGCTGCCTCCATCCCAAGGCCGCCGAGATCAGAGACTCCTCCTTCCCGTCTGCCGACGCGCAATTGTGTCATGTGGTCTGGCGCCCTCTCTCCTCTCGCGTGCGTCATCTCGGGCGAAGGCCGCTAGGTGGCTGCCGAGTTCATCAGAGCGGCCGAGCATCGTCGCTGCGGCAGCGATGAGTATTCGCCGCGGTGGTCTGTGACGATCGCTGTGTTCTGGGGGTGCCTGCAGCGTATCAACCATGCAATAGCCAGACCAGCCGTAGATCAGTAACCTTTTCCTTATTTTTTAATTCAAAATTTGTTTCATTAGCCTCATCCCCGTACCCCCCAACGGAAAGCGTCGGTGAAGCTCCCCAACACTGCAACCAAGCCTAGCAGCAGCAGCCAACTCCCCGCCTCAGGATGGTGGTGCCTTCGCGGACGGCTTCTAAATTATTCCGTGTTTCGTTTGTGAGTCGCAAAATCTCGTCGTTCAGTGACACTCCCGTGCACAGAATGGATAACAGCAGCTTACGAACCACCAGCCTGCTAAGGATTTTCGCCTGCGTCCTGGTACTACTGGTAAGTACTGGCGCCGTCCCGATTTCGCTTCTAGGCCTAATCTGTGCTGTTTTGACCGAGTTTTACGAGCTGTGTTACGCTGGTTTAGCGGCGCGATTGAAGCGCTATCCTAATGTCTTTTTCGGAGCACTGAGCTTGTCATACGCGTATCCATGACGCGCTGCTGCCGTTAGCAAGCAGTGCTGGAGATAAGACATGGAGCGCTGTTTCGCGTCCGTGCTCAGCTCGTCGCAGCTTGGATCGTTCTACCGCTGCGCGTTTGACACTTTTTACCTCTCAAACTTTACCGCGTGAATTTGGAAGTTTTCTAGCGTATACGTGTAATGTTGGCGGCATGAATTCGTTTAGTTCACATGGTGTGCCGGTGTCGTTAATGCCAGTGTTTTAAGGCGATTGACGCAGGCACGACAAATCTCGCGTTACGAAAGATTTGCCCCTCGAATTTCAGACGTTTCTGCAGTGCCGTTTTATATGAAGAATAGCTTCATGCTATTCATCGCGTTCTGCGCACAGCTTTTATTTGCTATGATGACAAAATTGATTAACTTCGTGATGTAATAATCTAGCTGCGCCGATTGCTTCGTCTCTTTTCTTGCAAGTCATAAAATTCGTTTGGCATGTCATAAAATTAATTTTTTTACCTCAAACAAGTAGGGGTCGCCTCGTTGGCAGCTGCAGCAGTCGCCGTCCTGTTCCTTTAGTTACTGTTGTTTAGCTCTGAACTTACCTTTAACGTTCGTAATGTGCCATCCGTCGTCAGCAATACTTGAAAAGCAAAACTGAAAAAAAAAACTCTGCTTCGTTCAACGTTGTGTTTCGGCTCTATTTGCGGCGGAGTTTCAGGTGTACCGAACGCGTAGCGCATATCAACATCCTGCGAGGAATGGGCGCAGTAAATAATGTGGGAGGAAAAAACCTGATAGCACGAAAAGTGCCATCCACGGCGCTGTGTGTGGAAGGTAGCCAGGCTTCCAGGCGCATTTTTTGTGAGCCGGTGAGGTGGTTCAGTGGTTATGGTGCTCAGCTGCTGACCCAAAGACGCGGGTTCGATGCCGGCCGCGTCGGTTGCATATCGATATAGGCGGAATGCTAGAGGCCCGTGTACTGTGTTCTGCCAATGCACGTTAAAGAACCTCAGTTGGTCGGTATTACCCGGAGCCCTCCACTACGGCGTCCCTCATAGTCTCAGACGCTTTGGGACGTTAAACCCTATAAAGCCAAGATCAAGCATTTTTTGTGTGCTTGTTTCGTCATGATTTGGACTACCCATCTCCATTTGTGGTGTAAACATTCTGGGCCGTACAGCCATTACCTTTTCTAGTGTATTGTAGATAATTATGGTTCCTCCGTTCTAGATGTTGGTTTCTGCGTTTTCTGTCGTCGATTCCATTCGAGCAGCTATTTGAACCATCTGCAGGTTCCTTATGCGATCACGTCGCAGCATGTACCCAGTAACCGCGACATTTATGAATCCTTCGTGTTTTCTTTGTCCCCTTAATATATTCCGCAGGTTCAGTGCCCAAAGCTGGTTTGCTTTTCCAAAACTGTTATAACAAGTTATAACCGGTTCCAACCATAGCAGCGCTTTTCATCGTGACCTAGTGCATTTGTAGGAATTGCTGTTGGCACATTTGGTAAAGGTGCTACTGTGCTGTTGCTACATTTTCGATTTCACTGTGCATTATGGCTGCTTACAGCGTGAACTTCCGATGAATAGAAGCTTGGCTGACATGGTGGCATTGAAAAATTGCTCCAGCACAACATACTATCATGTGCACAGTTACCTGCAATGCGCAGTAAGCAGACTGAGCTTGCTTCATGAGCAGTACCCTATCAGCTCTGGTACCAGATCAGAGATCATTTGTTTTGAGTCTGGTTTCCTGCAGTGTTCTCACTTGTATGGTAGTGTGTGTCAAGCTTCATTCATTTTCTGTGATATCTTCAAGTGAGGTGCTGCCAGCCCCAGCATGTTGCAGGTCATAGTTAGTGTTAAAGTATTGTTATGTGAGGAGCGGCACTGCTAAATTGCAGTTTCTGAAAGGCGGTTAGTGTTTGTTTGTTGTTTTAGCTGATTTCTCATTTTAAGGACGATTTTAATGTTACAATCTCCAGAAGTAACCGGTGAAACCAGGAACGTTTTTTTTTTGCCTTTTCACAACTTCGTGGTATGGATTTGGTACTGCCCCAACATCACTTCTAGTTGCCAGTAATGGCGCTGACAGAATGAAATGTAGTTGTTCTTCAGGAATCGGTCCGTGGCCGTCCATTATTTTAACAGCATTAATTTGCTTGCTCCCGGATTCATTTGCATGGTGATGATTGTACACGTTAACAAGAAGGTGTTAATACCTCGGGCAATTTGCACTTCTGGCTGGCGTGTCAGTAACTTTGTTGGATGTTGCTGTAATTGATATGAGTCAAGCTATGTAAGCTGCTTCTGCTATGCAACTAGTGCTGCTACTGCTGTGCATTTGGCGTGACTGCCTTTCTTACCAGCCTGTTGTGTAGCATGAGTGGCAAAGACCAATTGCTGAGTATTCATAATTGTCTATCATTCCTGAGAAGTGCAAGCTGAATGCATAGCGTTCAGTGCTGCGAACAGTTGAGGTTATTTATGCAGAAATCCCCTATTTTGTGCAGATGCAATCTTCACTAAAATGGCTGTATCTTGATCCGTCTGCAGCTGTAATATGTGCACTAGTTAGTGCCTCCATTAATGCACAATTTCTGAGGGGGAGATTGCTCTGTTTCTTTTTCCCGTCCACTCTCAAACTGTTACAGTACTATATTTACCTTTCATAATTGGATAGTTGCAGAAAACAAACATGTGCATGTTTACTGGGTTGAATTTTTGCATGCTCTAGGTGGACACGAAATGAAATATTTCTTTATATTAAAATAATTCACATTAGGAAATGTGCAAACGCGAGCAGTTTGTCAAGAGCACTCGAGCTGTATGCTGTAGAGCAAATGAAATGACATCTTAATGCAATTGCTTCACAAGGGGCAAGGTGCTTGTGCCTGCATGGTATGTGTGTGTATCCAGCCTTGCTCAAGCCAAAATATCTGTGAAACTCAGTACCTGCGTTAAAATTTAGCCTTTTTTCGTCCGCAGAGCACTGTTTGAGCGCTCTAGGCAAGTGTGCTCACCTCTGTACTCGATTTCCGTAGCTAGGAAGTTGCACTCATTCTTATATATAGACTGGAAGTGCATGCGCGCGCCAATGTACAGGGGACGTTAATTTTCATTGTAAAACTGCATTGGCATGTAATGATTCAATCATCTCATTTTATCCCTTGGCTTCAGTTACATGCGCTTTTTATAAATTTGACTAGCAACCCTTTGCGGTATCATCATGTTTATTATAGCTCACTTCATGCTTGATGAGATTATGTCAATTCATGGAAGCTTTCTTTATTTCACATGTATTTTTATTGCATTTCTCAGTGTACACATATACTCATTTATTTATTCAGCTGTATATGTTTTACTGTGTGCTTTATATGGTATGTGCATCAGTCTTCTGGACCATTCTGCTATGTAATAAATTAAATGATGCCCTGAAAATGAATTTGTTCAGCATCAGCTTTCCATCGCTAGTCCTGTGGACATATATTTAGCATATGTTTAGTTGCGTTAAACCATTGCAATTTTGATTGCAAGGTGAGGGGAAGCATTTTGTCGACCTCAAGAACAATTTCTCTGTAGCATGCTGGATGGACTGGGAGGAAAGGTTGGGCTGATACATGCGCGATAAGAAGCCATCACTAGAGGGCTATCTTTGTCTCTTCAAGTGCGAACACTGGGCTGCGTGTCTTTCAGAGCTTCCAGATCTATCTAGCGAGCGCCATTGCTTCCGCACGGGACCCTGGAAATGCACATTTCATTTGATATGGTCATAGCGGTAGCAGCTGATAAATTATATTGCAACAGAAAACCTTTTGATTGTGGCATAGGTGGAGTTCGGCTCATCCTTATCAGGCTTCAAAGGCAAAGTGCTAGCGTCTATACTTTGGATCAGCTCTGTGGCTTTTCTTGAAGCTGTTGCAGTCATCGAGTTGCCCTTACCTGCGGAGCCTCTAATGGTGTATCGCTCGGGCAGCTCTGACAAAAAAAATGGCACGTCTGTCGCTTGTCCATGTGTTTGAGACAAGCAGTTTTGAGCGTATGTTTACACTGGATATGACGGGAGAGCCCTTTATGACAGCAGTTCGTTTCCACGTTGTCCTTTTCCTGTCTCTATGACACATCATTTTCTGTTATGGTAGTTATGGGCACAGCACTGAGTGAAAAGACTGAAAGTTGTAGCCTGTCAACTGTTTGTGGGTTGCGTTTATTTGGGAGTGACTGAGCAGTGTCCAGAGCTGACTGCTCTTGTGTTTCGGTTTTTCGATGCTGTTATTTTAGGAGTGGGCATGTGTGGACGCAATTTGTTCTTGAGCACAATTTCCATCGAAAGAAGGAAACCTTTCGGGCCTTTCTCTTTTTCCTTGTCGTAGTAGTTTTGGTTGTCGTGTGGTGTTTCTCGCTGAAGCGATATATTACAACGAGGCGTCTTGAAGGTTGGAAAGCGACAGGTGTGCATGCCTGTAATGGGCCTCGGGCACCAGTGCTGTGTCATTCTCATCACTATCATCACTTTTCCGTGCTGCTTATCGTGGCCGTAGGACCTGGTCGCGGCACTCAGTCTTTTGCCTCATGTTATCAGCGCTGGAATGTGTCAGTAAAGCCTCCGCTCAGTCCTGTGTATTCCCAGGAATGGTCAGGATATGTATGAGTCACTAGCTTAGCCTGTGTTCATTACCTGTCGTGAGGGCATAGCTGTACAGGTGCAGAGACAGCAAGTGATAGGCTGCGCTTTCAGTCAGTCAGTTTTTTTTTTGTGGCAGTTTAGTTTTTCGGTTGACTATATTAAAAATTCTCTCGAGCTTCTGACAGCGTTAGGCGCTGTGCGAAGTGTGTGAGCGAGTGAAATGTCATTGCGTTGAAGGATAAAAAGTGAATGTATTCTTCTGCTGTGGGATGTCAGTGCATGTTAAAGATCTCCAGGTGGTCGAAATTATTCCAGAGCACCTCTTTCTTCTTTCACTCCCTCCTTTATCCCTTCCCTTACTGCTGATATGTGAGACAGATACTGTGCCATTTGCTTTCCCCAAAAACCAATTTTCATTTTGTTCATTGTTCTTCTGGAGCATGGCTCTCTGTGTATGAGGAGATGAGGGGAGCCTCTTGCCAACAATTGGGCCGAGCATAAATAAAAAAAAGCAGATACCTAACGCTCGGCGTGGGTATTCTCGGAACACTTGAACTTTTGCAGTCTTGTCGCCTCCTATCTCTGCAAAAACTCGATGGAAGCCTTTCAGGCCGTGCACCGCCCACTGTCTTTTTTTTCTTCAATGAAGCTAAAGAAATGATGAAATAAGCCGAAGACGGGGATATAGAAAATTATTGCTGGTATAGTGTGGTAGCTCGTAAATGCACTGATATGTCATTTTATCATACCTTTGGCTGCACACTGCTTTGGTAGCCTCTCTCCGATGGAGGCATGCGTTAACAGTTTTTGGCGGGCTTTCTCCCCTTGTGGCCAATTTCAGAGTGCTACACGTATGAGCAGTTGAGGGGGAAACTTTAGTTTGCTCTTAAGGACGAAATTTACTGCGTGGAACTTCAGAAGAAAGACATTGTGCTTCCCGAAGGAAGCAACTTGCACACACAGAAAAAGGGCGTGCATCGCTGATTTATGCGAAATGATCACTCATCACACGTCTTTCGTTCTACATTGTTTCTACTTGTACGCTATTCTCTGTTGTGTGTGCGTCCACTAAAATTTGTGCACTACTTGTCTAGTTGGCTAGGCTTGGATTGCTGTTGGCTAGTCTTCACTCGGTTGTGTCTAGGCCTGTTGTTTGGTGCTTGTGTGTTTCTTTGTAATTTTTCTCTGTTGTGGGGTGGTAAGATCATAATGGTTGCAGAAACTGTCAATCATGAGTGTGCGGGATGTTAAGCTTGTATCTTGCAGAGTACTTCCTTCGTGATTTGAAGTCTCGTAAATGGACAGAACCAGCCGCAGTGAGTGGTGCCGTAGCCAATTTGAGGGTAGCAGGCTTCTTTTCTGACGCCATTGGAGAGTCCTATGGAGAGTTGACTGCGTGTTGCAAAGGAAACGTTAAATTAGTAAGACTGAGAGTAGAACGAATTAGGCAAGGCAGGCCAGTTTTCAAACATTGGTGAGTCCCTGGAGATGTAGGGACCGACAAACCATTAGCGTAAAATGAAACGCAAACAAAACAACTGAAAACGCGATCACAAACAAAAAATATTCGTAGCTGGGGGGGAAATACAGGCACGGCCTAATAACTCATTCAGAGTCTTAATGTCTTTGATGCAAAAATAAACCGCTCTAGTATTTATTCTCCCTGGCTAGTGTGATACCTGCCAGTTTTGCACTTTGCGTTTCATTTGATGCTGATAGTGCAAATCTCTGCCACAGCATTGCGTAAAAGTTCCAGGGTGACTAGAAAAATGTGAAAAGTCAGTCTTCTCTTTTAAAACATAAAACTCACTGTAGCCAGTGTTTAAATATTCGTTGTTTGTTCGTTTTTCCGAGCACACGCGAACAGGAAAGGAAGAGGTTCCGACCCGTCAGAACTAATTGTGCACTAATGCGTTTCCTGTAGGCAGTGCGAGTGGCAGTCGTGACTCTGCAGTAGTTCATTGCGAACGCTGATGACAACCTTTTTTGTTCGGCATATCGAGCCTGTCAGTCAAACCTGTCAATGCGTTTCCTCATAGTCAGCACTTCTGAGCGTAGGTTAATAAAGGAAGTGGCCATACGCGTGCGTAGACGGCTTCCCCGAACCCACGACGTCACAGTGGCCGCCATTTTGGCGACCAACACGGCGGAAACGTGAGCGCTTTTCTGATCCGCCTTTCGCCGCCTGCTGCGACCTGCACTATTTCCGGTGTTTTATCATGGCGCCGACGACGTCACGTGCAAGCCGCCCATTACTTGAAAAAAAAAAGCGAATGCATGAGCGGAAAAAAAAAATCAAGGCATCCAGCCATAGTTATTCCCGTCAGACCATTCTACAAAACGTGCGTATTTCTAGTGTGCTTCGCGAACTGCGTAGACACGAGCATGTGCGGTTTTGTCAGGCGCGACGCACAATGACGAAGCAACCTCCATAATACTCTCGTTGTTCATGTGATAGCAGCATGTGCCGCCATAAATTACTTACAAGTGGACTTGATGAAGAAGTAACCATGAAGCGAAAACGCGCTCTTACAGGAAAATGGCCGCTTAAGGGTAATCGCGAGAAAGTCCCGTTGCAAGCTGTGCATTGACCCCTTCCGACGCATTATTCATTGCTCTATTGAGAAAATGCGGCGACGCTGGACGATAATTAAGAGAGGGTTTAAGCCGCTGTTGCACGAGCTTCGAAGAGCAAGCACCCCGGCGTCTGTCGTCCGGTGGTTGCTTTGTATGCATCGCGGGGGAGAGGGAGATGGCCTAGCGAGACCTATCTGTATGTGTGTGTGTATTGGCCAACCGCGATAAGCCTTCGATTGCCGCTTGTTGTGCTAGCCATTCACGGATTTCCGCTGATCACGTCGCTTGTTGTTTAACCTCAGTGCACGTGATCGCGCGACGGTGGGACGCGGTACCGGCTAGCCGGCCGATCACCCCATGCATCGGTGCCGTTCGGTTCTGAAGGTGGCGCCTGCGGCCTGCCGTTCTTGTTGCCACGCCTTCATATAAACGACTGAATTTGCGCTGCAGTCACCTCTCGAAATGTGACGAGTACGGATGTCGTGCTTGCTGTCGACCAGAGGTGGATGCTTTCTTTTTATCCAATATGTTCAGTTGGAAAAAAAAACAACGAAAAAAACAAGCGGCTTTGAACTGAGACGGTTCATCGACGCCATGTTTTTGTGCCGTTTGTGAATCTTTTAGTTGCAACATTTCCTCCCCTTTGTTGACGGGACATGCGGGCAGGGCGCTATTTTATTTCTATTTCATATTTTTATTGCCCGCCGCGGTGGCTCAGTGGTTAGGCGCTCGGCTACTAATCCGGAGTTCCCGGGTTCGAACCCGACCGCGGCGGCTGCGTTTTTATGGAAGCAAAACGCTAAGGCGCCCGTGTGCTGTGCGATGTCAGTGCACGTTAAAGATCCCCAGGTGGTCGAAATTATACCGGAGCCCTCCACTACGGCACCTCTTTCTTCCTTTCACTCCCCCCTTTATTTCTTCCCTTACTGCGCGGTTCAGGTGTCCAATGATATATGAGACAGATACTGCGCAATTTCCTTTCCCCCAAGACCAATTATTATTATTATAGCCCGTCCTTACGAAATTTGGTCCTTGTCTATGAGGTAACGCGTTCTTATCGCTTAGATACCGTTCTTACCGAAAACAGCTTTTATCAGCTAGAAATTACAAAATACAAGTGGTGCCACCAGCGGCCGATTTCTGAATTAAACTGCGGCCGTCGACGCCTATTTTTTTCGTGAATCTCGGAGGCAACGCTACACAGCAGTTCGCTTCGAAATGATGGCGACCAGTCCTTTTTGGTAAGGACGTCACGATGTTGAATATACTGATGGCAAGATTGTTGAACGAAATTTTCTCGCCGATAAAAAAGTATTAAAGGCAGGGAACCAATTTTTTACTGAGAGGAATAACTGGATGGAGTTGTCCTCAGTGTCCCGTTAACTTTATCGTAGTTTGCAGTTATTGCTTTTTCGAGACAAAAAAAGAAACGCGTTGCACTCGATTCTTTAGGTTCAGTGTAAGCCCGTCGCTTTGAAAATTGGTTTTGACTGAAGGAAATGAAGTAGTAACTGTCTCACGTCTCGGCGGACACCCGAACGTCGCTTTGAAAATTGGTTTTGACGGAAGGAAATGAAGTAGTAACTGTCTCACGTCTCGGTGGACACCCGAACCGGGCCGTAAGGAAGGGATAAGGGAGGGAGCGAAAGAAGGAAGGAAGAAAGAGGTGCTGTTGTGCAGGGCTCCCGAATAATTCTGTCGCTGTCATTCCTGAAACCCGTAGACGTAAACATGGCGGCCTCGTCGTCACTTAAGCGTCAGGTCCAACAGTAAGCGGCTGTGCACACGACGATTCTAGTCGACCCTTGTAACAGAATTTGGAATGCTAGTCATTGGCATCGCCATGTGTCCTCGCTGTACACACGAGGATTCTAGTCGACTCGTAACAGAATTTGAAATGCTAGTCATTGGCATCGCCATGCTTCGTTCCTCTTCCTCGAGATTGAGTGAAGCGCGTTTGTTTTCTGGTGTGGTTGAAGAAATATGGATCCGGTCTGCGAGCGTTTTTTTTTGTTCATGCTAGTATACGTATGCCGCTCGATGAAAAAAAAAGCGCATTTCAATGCACGATTGATTAATGTCTGGCATAGTTAGACTAGTTCGGGGTTCGGGAACGCCAGGGAACGGCTTTACGGGCGTTGCAGCTGGAAGGATGGGAACGGAAGTGCCGGATTGCAGCGTGGCATTTATTTGCACGGTCGCGAAAAGAACTTTGGAAGTTTTGTGTTTGTGTACCTGGAGCGATGAAGACTAGAGATAACACTGAGGAAGCCCGACCACGTTGGAGGCTGGAGGTTTCCACGCTCGGCGCAATGCATGGCTTTGGCGGCGTTCGTGCACTCACAGTTGTAGTGTTGAAAGTCGCTTCAGCCGTGACAAGTTAGTAGGCTCCTTTTGTCCCTGCTCGTCCGTTGTGACCTCGCTCATTGTTCGGGCCTGTCGTCTGCGCGCATCTCGGCAAGACGGGACCCCTCCCACCTCTCAGCAGTGGGGCAACTGGCCAAGGTCGGAGGGTGTAGGGTTCGTTGACCCGTGGCTGGCGGAAAAGGGGGGGGGGGGGGGGCTGTTGGAAGACGTAAAGCCCCTTTGCGATCACAAAGAAAACGCTATGGAGGGACTGTATGGTAAAGCCCCTCTATGGTCTCTCAGAAAATGCTATGGAGTGGCTTTAGGGATACTCAGGGGCAGCAAAGGCCCAGTTTTAGGTGAGGAGTTGTCGCAGCTCCATTAGCGTTGGGGGTTAGCGGCTGAAAGCACCCCAGAGACATCTTCCATCTGACTGGATTTTGTCCCCGTCGCATTCGATTCACCTGATTCGAGTAAGCACCGGCGCACGACGTTCTCCGTAGTAGTGTCTGGCTGGCTCGTGATCAGCCGTGAAAATTAGGGTGCCTCTCTCGCAGAGCGGACTCATTTAAACTTAACCTAACTCGCAACACTCGTTGCGTTCGAAACTGGTTTTGCCCCGGAGGGCGCAGCGCGGTTTGTGGAGCTTCTTCCAAGCGTAAACCCCTGAGGAAGCCGGGCGCCGGGCCGGGGGACGCTTGTACCCATTTTAACCGGTGGGTTGCCGGCGGTGGGTTTCGAACCAGCCACCTTCCGCAGCTGAGGCGGACGCCCGAGCCCCTCGGCCACAACTGCCTCGACGCCGATGCCGCGGGCATCGATGCACCCTAGTGGAAATCGTGGAGAATTTCCTCTACGCACGCTAACCGCCGTACTGTCACCTCGGCACCGCCTTCGCGCATTCCTGGGAGACAGCCGGAGACGAGAGCGGGGCTCCCGTGCCCTTTTCCTCTCGCCCACAATGCCGCCGCCTCGGCTGGCCTCTGGGAACGCACCGGGGAGCGTAGTGGTGCAGCCGCGTGATTCGTTGTTGCACCATTGGAGGAGGTGCGCCTTCTCTCTATTTCCTGATCCACTTAGGTCGTCCGTTCGACCTCGGTAGGCCTCGCTTCCGGGGTGGCCCGAAGGGTGCAGCCCGGCGGCCTGGGTAGCAGCTGTCGGGACTGCGCCGTCGCGCACTGCCTCTGGCGTGGCTGCGGTGACGACGATGGCTGGACCGCGAGCTGAGCTGAGTCGATTGGTGTTGCGGAAAGTGCACTGTGTGAACGCATATTTGCAGAGAATCCTTGCGCCTCACGTTTATGTAATCGGCCGTCCAGAGAGAGCGAAATCACCGCTTCGGCATGCTTTTGGGGTCGCGTGTCTGCCCGTCGGCGTCGAGTGTGTTCGCACTGGGCGGGAACCGTCGGTACATTGGCCTACCGTCGGCGTCTACGGGGGCTTCTCATCTTTCGAATGCACTCTGAGGTTTGCGTGCACCTGCGAGACGACGGGGCCCCGCGCATTCTTGCCAAACAGTTCTTGCCTCGCGTGTCTTCCGCTGCTCGATGGGCGGCTGACACCAGCGCCTCCCACGTTCTTCTGTGTACCGAGTACGCCTGCACGCGCCAGGAACGAAGTGCCTTCGTTTTCCTCGCTCTTTTTTTATTCTCTTTGTTGCTTGCTTCTTCGATTCCGAAGCTAGCTTCGGCTCGTCCTCCGCGAATCGCGCATACGATCCCCCACCCCATGTGACGTGTTGCGTCTCTTCGGACTCGAGTCTTCCGCGCGCGTCTCTTCGGTGCGGAGGATGACTCACGCGTGTTCACCTGACGAGGAGGGCGCATCTCCCCTTTCGCGCACATTGTCCCCGGCTTCACTGTCTCCCCGAGTCAGCCGGAGGCGGGGTCGTACCGCCTGCCAACAAGCCTGGCTGCATGCGGGGAGACGTGGGCTCGGGTTGCACGCGGGACGCGACGCGGACGTGACAGCAGGCGCTTCTGGCGAAACAGTCTTCACAGTGGAACGCGCGCTCTCTCTCGAGACAGTTGCGTCACGGCTTCTTCAGCCCCACCCCATCCCTCCCCTCCTTCTGCGCTTGATTAGTGGGGGAAAAATCGCTAATTTTCTGCTCAGCCGATCCTGTGTTTGGGGTGAGGTTAAATGCGGGATGATTAGAGACGAATTCGTAATGTGGTGTGACATGTTCGCGACGTGAACAAATGGTTCCGCACTGCGCTGCCCCGGCTGCAGTCCGCGGACTGTTCCACATTTGCCGCTAACATCGCATTCCCCGGGCTCAGCCTGGTGCAATGCGTTCGAGATGCGATGGATTTTACCGCGTCCCGTAGCGCCGGACACGATGCTGGAACCTGTAATTTGTTGCATTGTACTGTAATAGCCGACCGGCCGTGTTTGAAAACGAGTTGTGAAGCGTGACGGTGCCGGTCGTGATTACGGTGGCTTTCGATGATGTGGATGGAGGCAGCAATTTGCTGCTTCAGTAAAACACGGATGAACGCGTTACCTTCTAAAACTTGTACAGGCCTGTTTGCCTTTTGTATCATTTTGTGCGACAATTCTAATGAGAGATCGCGCTGACGCGTCGACCTTAAAGCGCGCTGAAACGAGTCGGGTCCTTGGCGAAGCTTCGTTTAACCTTGCAGATCCTAGGCTGTGCATAGGCAGGGCTTGGCTTCATGTTCCCTCCTACTGATTATGTTGCCGTTATGAGCGCTTGCTACAAACTGTTTAATCTCCTAACCGCCGCGGTGGCTCAGTGATTACGGCGCTCGACTGCTGGCCCGAAAGACGCGGGTTCGATCCTGGCCGCGGAGGTCGAATTTCGATGGAGGCGAAATTCTAGACGCCCGTGCGCTGTGCGATGTCAGTGCTCGTTAAAGAACCCTAGGTGGTCGAAATTATCTGGAGCCCTTCACTATGGTGTCCCTCATAGCGTGGGTCGCTTTAGGACGTTAAGCCCCCCTAAAACTGTTTAATCTCCGCGTCTGTCTGCGTCGGAGCCGCCGCGGTGGCTCAATCGTTATGGCGCTCGGCTGCTGGACCGACAGACGCGGGTTCAATCCCGGCCGCGGCGGTGGAATTTCGATGGAGGCGAAATTATTGAGGCCCGTGTACTGTGCGACGTCAGTGCACGTTAATAACCCCAGGTGGTCGAAATTTCCGGAGCCCTTCACTACCGCGTCTCTCATAGCCTGAGTGGGACGTTAAATCCCCGTAAACTAAAATGTCTGCGTCGGACTAATATAAGATGCATGCTGCCGTCTAGCTATACCCCTGTCACATGGGCACGGCAAATGCCTTTGAGAATCAGGTCCTTATGTCCAAAGGCGTAAGGAGTGCAGCTACACGGCACAAATGTTGCGCCTTTGTTGCTAAGGGCCTTGGAGGAGAAGGTGCCCGTGCGAAACCTTTGGAGCAAAAGGCGACGCCTTCGAGAACCTTGGATCGCAGTGCCGTCCAACGTCAAAAAGTAAAAGCAATGAAAAAAAAAATAGATGCAGACAACAGTGTTTGAAAACATCGGTGAAAAATACGAAAGGGGTGTCTGGATTTGTTTTTTGTACGGATGTTTATATTTTATGCCCAGATTTCAAGACAGTAAAAGTGTCGAGCAATATCGAGTGCCCCTGGTGGCCAAGGCAATACATAAAACCTGGTGCTGCTGATGAGAGTAGGTGTAGCAGTTCTTTTAAGGAAGCAATTAGACTGAAAAAATTTTCCGAGCTCAACGAATGAACAGAATACCCTACTTTAATGTTAAAACACTCACTTCAGCTGCCTCAAGCACAGCAGAGGGTGCTCAGCCTCAACGACTGTTTCACCTTTGGGCTGCACCGCGTAGCTGCGTCGCTGCTCCTTTGTGCTTTCGCTCCTTTGGTGTGAACAGGTGCCTTTGGTGGAAAGGCCTTCGAGAAATGCCGTGCGACAGGGCTATAGGTATTCTCCACGCCGCACCTAAGGTGGCCCGTGGGTGGGAAGCCTTGGACTCCAGTGTTTTCCGGTTTTAGCAGCGCTGGGTGACAGCTTACGTTCAGATGGTTGTTGGCTCGATGCTTTTATGCACTACGCAGTACAAAATAACTGAGGGCGTATCAGTATGATTGTGACGTAAGAGAAACTTGATGGTGTGGACGTAAGGTTGACAATCGTGCACAGAGAGGTAGACTAACGCGGCGTCAGTTTCTAAAGTATAGCGCGAACTCATATTGTAGGTTGAGATACGCGCAAAATTGCATGTCACGGTCGTGGCCAAGTAGGTATATGGCAGTCGTTCGTGATTACAGTCAACATCCGCTTTTTTTTTTTTGTGAGGGGGATTGGGGTGGCGGTTGTATTGTGGATGAAAGCTAGGAAAGGTGTCTTACCGGTTCCTGTAAACAACGGTCTGGCCCTTCAAAAGCTTGACGTGATTGCGATGCCGGAGCCAGAATTGTCTCTTTGTTCCGCTGCTTTTGATCGTTTCCTTTTCTCGCACAGTTGTGGCGAGTGCATGCACGTGACTTCTGCCCTTGTTCGTACTTTATTTTCGTGCACATCCACTATACGAGCCACGCGGCCAGTGCTCGCTTCCACTTCCGACGACTGGCTCTCTCTATCTCTGTGTGCCATCCGAAGCCATGTCTCGTCGTGTAGAGGGGGCGAGGGGGAATGTGCGCGCGAGGACTGTTGAACGTGACGCTGCGATCGTTCGGGAACCGGGCTCACGCGGGCCATGGCCGGCGCGTCACGACTTGCTGCATCCTCGCGGGCACCACGACAAAGCGAATCAGATCGTGCCACGGGTATCTTCCGAGCGCACGGCTATGTGACGGAAGGCGGCCCGGTCCCTGCTCCTTCACTCCGTTGCTGGATTCCCGTTCGTTCAAAGATTGCGTGTGGTACCGAGAGGCAGATATGTAGTCTGTGTGGTGTTGTGCAGTCACGGACAAATGTTTGTGGGACGCTGGGTCGCAGCGCGCGCACACACACGCGCACGCACACACACTCTCTCTCTGCTCTTTGTTCCAGATGATGGAGCATCATTATTCCGTGCTTCCAGTCTTTTCAGTGAACGGGGTATGCACTTGTACGCCCGCCTCATTAGTGCCTCACCGACACCACTGAACATCAGGGCTGATTGCTAACACATTTAGGAGGAACGAGTGCGCGCATGTGTCTTCGAATTAGGGACATTTAAAATAGGGTGACGCTAACGTTTAGGGGCATAGGGGAAAAGCGGGGGGCCAGTGCGCATGCGCTGGACAATAGACGTTTTCAGCATACCGGAGACGTACTACCGGAGTAATAATAATAATAATTGGTTTGGGGGAAAGGAAATGGCGCAGTATCTGTCTCATATATCGTTGGACACCTGAACCGCGCCGTAAGGGAAGGGATAAGAGAGGGAGTGAAAGAAGAAAGGAAGAAAGAGGTGCCGTAATGGAGGGCTCCGGAATAGTTTCGACCACCTGGGGATCTTTAACGTGCACTGACATCGCACAGCACACGGGCGCCTTAGCGTTTTTCCTCCATAAAAACGCAGCCGCCGCGGTCGGGTTCGAACCCGGGAACTCCGGATCAGTAGCCGAGCGCCCTAACCACTGAGCCACCGCGGCGGGGCTACTACCGGAGACGAGACATACCGGTTTACCGGACGCCGGCTGCGCACGCGCAGTGGCTCCCCCTCGCCCCAACATTGTCACTGCGCATGCGCGAGAGGGGTCCGGTAAACCGGTATACGTCTCCGGTATGCTAAAAACGTCTAATAACGCCCCTTCCTCCAGTTATTGTCGTACGCCTGCGCACTGCCCCCCCCCCCCCTTCCCCCGTTATTCCCCTATGTCCCTAATCGATTCCCCTATGTCCGTAACCTATGTCCTTATTAATAAAGCCCCTATTGAACCTCTTTAGTGTTGCGGGGAGCCCCGTTAATCTGCTAAGATAAATATCTGCATAAAGCTTCTTGAGAAAGTTCCTGTGACTACTGGGTTCGAGAACTTCGGGAGCCCTTATCGATGTTCTCCCTTGTTTGCAACGCGTGCTGGAGTTCACCTTGCGGGATTTCCCTGCGCATAGTGTGCGCTCTTGTGTGTACCACTGATTTTTCCACTTGACGTCAGTGCCTCTCAGGGATCAAGATCTCAAACGATATCCGGCCGGCAAAAATTCGCAGAAAACGATTCGCGTAGCTATTAAATTTTTCTTTTTTTTTTCTCGATCCGCCCGATATATGCATTCCACGTCCTCGTCGCGGCAGCTCAGCTTTTTCCTCGTTTCAGAAGCGGCCTCTGCGTGGAAGCTGCTCCTCTGCGGGGCTATTTTCTGGCACGTGTCATTACGGACGCCATTCGTTATGGACGCCTGTTAGCGCCGCGGCACGTTCCGCGATAAGCGGATTACTCGAGCAAGCGGAGTTCTCCGGCGGCCTCGTCTCCTGGGCCCGCTGACATGGCGTTGACGTCAGGGCCCCTGCCTCCTGTTTATGGCGGTCGCATGGCTGCGGTGTGTGGCTAATGGAGCGTCTCGGTCGAGCGGGCGGAGAAATAATTGCCCGCGTATCGATTCCAGCGCTGCGGCATGAGGAAAGTGAGTGCGCGCCACACAGACACTGCCGCGGGGCAGCCTGATATTAGCGCGCGAGGCCGCGGCGTTACAAAGTGCGGATAGCTTGTTCACCGCTGTGTACCGTCACTGCAAATAGTGTCGTTCTCCAACGTGTTACGAAGTGTGGCTGCTCGTATGTCGCCCCCTTGGCTTCGCGCCTCCGCCGTTACGCGTACTGCTCATTGTCATAGTTTGACGATGGTATGGCGATGCGAGGTGTAGTTTACCTCCTCCGTAGAGACTCGCGTACAAAAAAAAGAATAGTTATTCTGAAAGGAGGCAGTAACTTGTGCGGCGCTTGTAAGTGCGCGCATCAGCAAGGATGGAGGCCATTTGGTGAACCATGTTCTGTTAAGAGAAAAAGTATACAGTCTAAACAGACGGTACAGAAGACGCTGCTGTGCTCTCCCCTGTCTTGTGTAGCGTCTTATACGGTCGCTTTTAACCCTTGTGAACAGACAAGTGTTTGCTGCTGTGTTCTTGGACCGTTCAAGGAGATCATGTTGTTCGCCCCCGCAGGCTTGGTTTGAAATGGCCTTCGCTGGCTTCGACGTCGGCGTGAGTTGTGTCTCGCGGGCTGCGCTACTCAGGATTCCAACCACTCCTCTGTAATGCCGCTGATCTTTGTGTGTTGGTGCAGGGTCGATCCAACTTAGCGGGAACGCTCTAGTGGATGGTTCTGCGACTTGCTCAGCGCCATCTTGTGTGCGCATCGCGCAGCAGCTGTCGCCCTGGCACATTCCCTGAATCCTGTCCTGTGTATGGCCACGCTTGTCCGTGCGCGGTGCCCATGGTTGGCGCCGGTCAACTGCCGTACGTCTCTGAAACACACAGCTTCTACGGACTTCGTGATTCGCGGCTTTCTTTTGTGTGCCTTGGTACGTGGTTGTGGTTGTAATTGCCCCGTTGTTGTGCGTTTTCTTACCAACAACTGGCTCGTCGGTCATTCGCGTGCTGCCCTTGATACGGAAGAGTGCGCCCACTTCGTGATGCAATCGCAGCTGCAGTCATGAGTCATCCTTGACAGAGCGTATCGCCGGTTCCGTCGCGCCTGTCACGTTTGACTTTTTCCTAGAGTCCTTCGCCTAAGGGCTATCAGTCTCATTTCGTCACTGTGCAGAACATGACGGAAACGATCGTCTACTGTCTTTACATATTGATACATCGAAGCGAACGGGATTACCCCGTACGTTGCCTACTAATTGTGCGTCCTTTTTTTTTTTGTTCGGTTTAGTTCCATCTATGAGCGCGAACCTCCACTGCTGGTGTGTGTCCGACGAAACTAATCACGGGCTCCTATTAGAAAGTGCTACCGACGATGCTTTCGCGCAGCGTGGCTTCCTTGAGTCATTAAGCCTTTCCGCCTAAGCGAGCACTGAATGTATTTTGTCTGTCTGTTTCAGTCATAGCCTCCTAGATACGGGAGGCTGTGTTTCATTGTACGGCGGTGCGGAGATACGGTGCGCAAGGCCAACAAAGCGTCGCCATTTTGGTCGGCGACGAGTCTGCGCTTCGTCTCCACGCGTCAACGGTTCCTGGGGCGGGGGGAAGCCTTTATGCGCAGCAGGAAGGAACTCGCCGTCACGGCTCACTGTTCGCGTTTATGGATCGCCATGCGTTAGGCGCCGCCGCCCTGTGACTCGGGCTGACTGTCCCCGCAGCCCGAACAACCCGCATGCTAAGCTGAAGGTCTCCCGCGCTCTGCTTTGCACGTCGCTGTCTTGATCGACTTCCATCCGTGCGCACGTGGGTCCCAAAACCGAACGGGAAAAAGGAAGTGCTTGCGCACTGAATTCGCATTTGGACTTAGCGGCGGTTGCGTTTTTATGGAGGCAAAACGCTAAGGCGCCCGTGTGCTGTGCGATGGCAGTGCACGTTAAAGATCCCCAGGTGGTCGAAATTATTCCAGAGCCCTCCACTACGGCACCTCTTTCTTCCTTTCTTTTTTCACTCCCTCTTTTATCCCTCCCCTTACGGCGCGGTTGAGGTGTCCAAAGATATGTGAGACAGATACCGTGCCATTTCCTTTCCCCCAAAACCAATTATTATTATTATTATTAGTGCCTGGCAAGTGAAAGAGCCCTCTTGTCTGGGGGTTAACGCCCCCCACCTGCCACAGTTGACAGCTGGCGAAATAGAGATGGGGAAATCTCCGAATTTGTCTTATAGGGGAGAGGTACTGGAGAGATGAGGCTCTGATATAACGAATGGCGGATATAACAAAAGTCGTTGATTTGCTCCTTATTGCTGCTTAAGCGGATTCGAAAGGGCGCATGCTTTCGCATTTCTAGCTCGGCATCAATAAAATTGATCGCCCTAAATTTAACCGCCGATTTAACTCCGGCAGCACAATCACGAAGATTACCGAGATGCACAAATTTAAGTGAAGTGACTGTGCTGTCGCACCGACGTCGCATTTAGTTCAAGGAAGTAAATGGGGGGTTGATTTTTTCCCCCATTCTCATCGGTGGGAAGAGCCGATGCCTGGGAAGGGATCGAAGGTTGGCTGCGGGCTTAGTCCTGAAAAGGAAATGAGGCAGTTATTATGTCTCCTCCGTTTGCCGTCTTTGAGTGCTGCAGTGTTTCCTGGAATCTCAGGGTCGTTCGGCGTGCTCTGCTTAGCGTTTAGCGCAGGGCCCCGACGGCCCCCTGCAGAGCGAAGGGACAGCGTTATCTCATTTGGCAACGTTGATGCGCGAGCTAAGACGTCCCGCTCCCCTTCGGACAATTTCCTTTTTGCGGTTTTGTTTTTCCAGTCCAACTCGGGGTGAACAGAACTTCATCGTCGGATGTTTAGCATCATAAAAATAACACGTTATCTGAAAGAGGTGGACACGAGTAATCTCGTTTTTTGTATTTTTTGTCTGCAAGCCAGGCTTCGACAGCGTTGAAAAACTTTATCGTGCGTCGATCGAGGGGCTTGTGTGTGTGTCTACATTTCCAATCGCTTGCATCACGCTCACGCAACTAGACATTCCGTTCTTCTTTTTTTTTTCTTTTCCCACCGCGTCCTTGTAGGTTTGTGGTTGTCCGTAATCGAACAGACCCCATCTCGCGGTAGCGCGGGGATTGTGCCTTGTGAGGAGGTTCTTGCGAAAGCGCTCTCTCTCTCTCTCTGCGTGCTCGAAGCACACAGCCCGGCTGCGCGCGCGCCGTCGCGGCACGTTTGGTGCTGGTGTCCACATCACCCGCCGGCGCGCACTGTTGCGCAAACGCTAGCTGCTCCATCTGCTGGCCGTGCGCCACTTTTAACCAATTTTATTTATTCGACGGCGTTTCGCGCTCCCGCCTTCGCCCTCTCCAGTCTCGGCGCTGTCCTGCGTCACTCCCCGGGTCTGGCTGGGCTTATTGTGCGTTAATTTCCGGGCCGCATGTCGTACCAGTGCCGCTTATGCTTCTATCTACCGTGTACGAACGGAGGGCTCGGCTGGTGGCAATTGGCGAAGTATTACGAAAGGACTCGGCTCGTACACTGACGAAAGAACAGGGCAGGTTCTCTTCAACGTGCTACCGCGAGCACTTTGGCGCGTGTTCGAGTGAAGAGGTGCGGCATCTCAGTGTGGTAGCTCAATGTGTAGCGCCCCGTGTGCATGGTAGCTCACTTTGTGGCATTTGTGTTGTCTTTCGCTGTGAAGTAGTTTATTTTGTGGCGCCTCACCTTGCGACGGTACACTGTGTTGTAGCTCGCTGGACGGTAGTTCACCATGGGGCAGCTCACTTTTAAGCAACTCAGTGTTGTGTAGCTCAGTATATTTAGTGTAGCTAAGTTTGGAGCCGCTCAATTTGGACTATCTTTGGACTTTGGACAAGCAAACTTTGGACTATCTAACTTTGGACTATCTAACTTTGGACTATCTAACTTTGGACTATCTAACTTTGGACTAACTTTAGACTAGCTAACTTTGTACTAGCTAACTTTGTACTAGCTAACTTTGGACTAGCTAACTTTGGGCTAGCTAACTTTGTACGAGCTAACTTTGGGCTAGCTAACTTTGGGCTAGCTAACTTTGGGCTACCTAACTTTGGGCTACCTAACTTTGGGCTACCTAACTTTGGGCTACCTAACTTTGGGCTACCTAACTTTGGGCTACCTAACTTTGGGCTAGCTAACTTTGGGCTAGCTAACTTCGGACTAGCTCGCGGTCACCGCGTAGCTCAGTGTGCATTAGTTGAGACGCAGATCACGGTGATGCTTGTTACTGCGGGGTAGCTGGCTTTGTGGTAGTTGACTTGGTGATTCTATCCGCGCAGCATAATGGGAAAGCGGTATTGGTGACAAGAAAATTTCGGAATCGTCTTTGCAAGCTAAGCATGCAGCCTGGAATGGATTTTACAGCATAATTCAGCGGGCACGAATTACAGGAGTGCAGCGTTAAATCTCGAGCAGTGCGCCTCGGATTCAAATAACTTTTTTTTTTCGCCAATGTCGCCCTCCATAAACTACAATGGCGGCGGGTGTACGCGTCTGCAGTGCCTCGCCTTGCCCCGCTTCCTCGGCCTGTTTACGCGCGAGCTGCGCCGTCATCAAGCGCCACATGCGGCTTCCGGGAACTCTCCTCTCCCGTCCTTGTCGCATTGTGTCGACCTCTCCTCCTCTGTGTAGCTGGTTGATAGTGAGTGGGTCTCGTGACACTCGGATCTGCCCCGAGTGCCCCCTCTCTACTTCCTTCGCTTTGTCGGCTTGTTTTCGTCCACCTATCGATTTGGAATTTCTCGATGCGCATCGAACGGCTCACTCGGCAGTGGCATGTGGACGTCTCCCACGCACCGTTGCTACACGACCGTGGCGTTGGCGTCGCCGCAGATTTTGCTGCGTGCGCGCAGCGCAGCGGGTATAAACACCGTCGCGTTCCGCGGACCTTCGATTGCTCGGTAACTTCGTTTCTCTTTACTTGTTTTTTTTTTGCCGACCAGATAGAAGCAGCTCCAGTCACGAAAGTCAATCCACTCTTTCTCCCTTCGCTGTCTTGTCTTCTCCAGGCCCTGATTGACTGCGTGTGTCTTATTGGCAAAGGTCCGTTATTCTTGGGCAGCTGGCTGCTAAGCACGCCACGCCGCTTCTTTTTCTTTTTCTCTTTATCTTTCGTGGATTTATGTGTCCTGTCGTAATTTATGCATATGTTTACTCTTATGTCTCGACCCGTGTATGGCTTTAGCGGTCGATGTTCGTGAGGTAAAAAAAAAAAAGCGGAGAGGTTTTTCCCCGAGGCAGTTGTGCACCGACCGTCCCGGCGTGTTGCGCGGAGCTTGTTCGTTTTTTTTTTAACGTTCGGTAGACGGTCGTTGAAAGGAAGCTCTTCTTTGACTGTGTTACTCTGTTCGTATTTGTTCTTTTTCTGTACGTTTCTCTCTCTCTCCCGGTTTGTACAAAGTTGCGCTGATCGGACAATGACGAGAATTCGATGATGTTTTTGTTCGAAGCAGTAATTGTGTAGGTACTTAGTTTCCCTTTCTTCATGCCGTTTAGGATCATGTCAAGGACAGTTTGGCGTTGTTGTTTGCTTCTACTCGTTGCTATGGGCATCTCTGCAAAAAGAAAAAAAAAGACTAAGAAAAACCGTTGATCGGGAAAGAAGAGTGATCGAAACTAAGAGAGATCGAAACTTGCTGTTCTAGAGGAGAAAAAAAAAACGACAAAGCATGCACTGAACGAACATTTGGGACAGTTTCGTTGCGACGTCTTCTAAAGAACGCAGGCACTTAATGCTGCAGGCCGTGGTCCTCTAGCGTAGATGGGCCCGGTGGCCATCATCATTTGCGAGGCGATGTCGTCGTGTACTCTTTTCGTGAGGCTCAGGGATGCCCTGTTACGCAACAGCCTTTTTCCCGTCAAGTCCCGAGGCTAAATGGCGCGCCGCGCCGTGTCTCTAACCACGGGGCTGTGAGGCGCGCTTCGCAGCCAGCGTGTTTACACGAACCACCTAATAATGCGCTGTGCTACAGAGGCGCGGGCGGCATCACTGATAGCGGGCGCAGGGGCATTAGTAATTAGCAATCGCAAATAAAGAGAAGAAGATCTTGGCCGTCACAAGCACCTCGAGCACCCTAAAGCAGGAGGGAGACCTGTTTCTTTTTCTTTCGCTAACCTTGGGGACTTCTTGGTTGTTGATTTATTTTTTTTTACCTGCGCTCGAACATTCGTTCCGTTGGCAGCCTCTCTCTGCGATCGCTGTATACGGTTTGGTGGACGCGTGGCTGGAATTTGAGCGCAGTTACGAAATAACATGCTCCGCATCGCGGTGCTCGCCCCCCTTGTGGTTCTCTCGAGAAACCTGCGTTATTCCGAACATGGCCTCTATGGCGCGGCTCTCCGTTATATATAGTGCGTGTACGCATGCGCGGCTCAACCTTATGCCAGTTCCTAAGTCAGTTTCGCGGGTGCAAAGAAAACTTGTGCGCACTATTAAGGCGCGCTCACACTAGCGGGAAGCTTCCCGCAGCGGCACAGCGTCAACGTCGACGCTGCCTCGCGGTTGTCTTGGAATGTGGAGAGAGGAGGCGCTGAGGGAGGACCCGAACGAGCAGAAAGAGAAGGGGATAGTCACGTGACACTAGAGAAGACTGGAAAGCGCACCCTTTTCTCGCGTGGTCGTCTTGATCGTCTGCTAGCTCCCCTCCCGTCGCCCTTTTTGTCTCGAGGATGGCTGGTTCGAACGATGAGCTGGTGGCTACAGTAAACGTACTTATACTTGTTTGTTCGCTGCTTCTGCACCGTCGCTTCTGCACCGTCTCAAGTCGCATGTTCATGCTGGCAAAGAAGCCGCCGGGTGCCCGGCCGGCCGGCCGGCCGGACGCGCGCAGCCTCCGCCTCCGCCGACGGCGTCACTGAACTGGGACCGACGTCACGGTTCACGGTCGGCGCCCATTGGCTGTTCTCGTCAGCGGCACGGGAAAAATAGGTACCGGACCCATCGCTCCGCGGGACGGCACAGCTGGCTGTCCGCGGGAGAAAAACCGGCTTGCGCGGGAAGCGGCACGCGGAAAACGTCCTGCGTTGCGCGTTTTCCCGCTAATGTGAGCGCGCCTTTAGGGGCGTATGTGCACACTATTGGGGGTGTATGTTCGTCCATTTTCCAGCTACAGTGTAAAGTGGTGGGAATTCCTTTCAACACTCCTGGTCTGAGTAAAAATGAGTCGGTTGGTCGAATACACACCTTAGGGTTTAAAGGTTTGTTCGTACGGCGCTCGTAAGCCTAAAGGAGCCCAAAAACGTTTTACTGAGTGGAAATTAGCTGTGTTGTAACTTGTCCCCTTGGGCATTATTGCTGGTAGGTTGAAGGATACTCGTGCGGGCTTGGCGCAGAACTTTCACAAGCTGCCCTCTCCGTTGAGGTATAGTTGCGCACGAACGCTTTTTTTTTTGTAACCTACTTGCTTTGTTCGGTCTCCTTTACGGCGATGGGCTGGATGGTGACCCAAGCAACACAAGTAATTGGCCCAACATTGGAACTGTATTGACAAAGCTGGCCCTACAAAGAACCAGATGGGATCATCCTGTTGCAATATTGGGTCGATGAATTGTGCTGCTTGGGGAACGCCCTGCACTCTCTCTCGTCTGATCTGAAGAACTCTTCTCGCTGACCCATTAACGGGGGGGGGGGGGGGGAAAGATGGGAAGGTATCGAAGGATAAACTCCCCCCCCCCCCCCCCCTTGTCTGTTAGACCGGTCGGCTTGGCGTTGGCCGTGCATACAGACGGGAACGGTGGAAGGTTCCGGTAAAGCAGCCAACCCACCGGAGGCCTCTCCTTGCTCCGATAGCACCAGCACAGCTTGGCGGCGACCACTGTTGCGCGTATACGATAATCGGGTGCAGGCGCACGCGGGCGGCGCGCCCGAGTTCAAAACTGACCGCCAACCGAGATACGGGCGCCGTTGCGGTGTGTGTGTGTACACAGACCGCGCCAGGATAAGGATGTTGGCACCAGGGGCACCGCGGAAGTGCAGCCCACATCTCCTGTGTTTGCCGTCTTTCTCTTTAACACAAAACACGCCTTTAGGTTTGACGGCTCAGTGACCACTTCAAACGCTGAGGGTGCGCGGACATACGCGTCGTTACCGTGAACTGTGCTCTGTGGCGTTTCTAAATGCGAATAGTACATGGAAATGGGCTTTTGTAGGGAATTGGACGAATCGGTCTTTAGCATGGAAAAGAAGTGGCAATGGGAGAGAAAGGTTAGCTGCAGCCATAAGTAAATTTTTACCCTGAAGGAGTATGGTACCTTTTGATCTTTGCTTTTTCTTTTTTTGCTGGTGGCTGAGAGTCGCACAATGTATTTGCTAGAGTGTGTTGCCGGGCTAGCGGGTATTGCCTGATCAGTTATAAAGAGGCGCAGCAGAGGCGAGACATGAGACAAGAACAACACAGGTGCGCTATGAGCTCTACTCCCTGCGTAACCCATACAGAGCGTATGCTTTCCTTCAAATTGAAATTGAAGAAAGGAAATGACAGTAGCTTATCTCGATTGATACGCCAACCGCGCCGTAAGGGAAGGGATAAAGGAGGGAACGAAAGAAGAAAGGAAGCAAGAGGCGTTGTAGTGGAGGGCTCCGGAATAATTTTTAACGCGCATGTGTGCAGTCAGTGCGATCACAGCTTTGCGGCGAAACGACTGGCATGCTGGGCGAGCGCTCTTCCCGAGTCCTTGGGCGGCTGATGTTCTTCGTGTGGCTCAGCACAAACAACCCGGTGCGCGTTGCAGTGAATGCTATTCGCGGCTTGCTGCCCATCGTGGCCCACAATAGGCTCATGCGAGGCACTCTTGTACTTAGATCGCGTGTTGAGCGCAGCGCAAGCTCGCTCACTGTGTTGATGCATGGGCGACAACTCGCGAGCTGCAGGTTTGCGTCCCCGTCTGCGGCATTGAGCGTACGCTGCCCCGACTTACCTTGCTTGTATGATTAGCTATAATAACGTGTTTACGCTGCGACCAACTATCTCCGAGGTGGTTGTCGCGGGCTTGTGCCGAAGAAAGATGGATGCTGGGAAAAGCCCGCTCTTGCTTTCAGTCACCCCCGTTGGCATTGCCCGCACGTTGCAGAGCGCGCTATCGGGGCTTCCGTGGAGGCTGCTGATCGGAGCGCCGATAGGTTGGTTGGCTTTGAGAGAGAGAGAGAGAGAGAGAGAGAGAAGTAAAAGTCACACTAACGAGCGAAAGCGGGCGCTGCACAACCGCTGCTCCTGCGGGGTCCCGAGTCCGCTGATTCCTTCATTCGCCAAGACCGCAGTGGTTTAAAACGATCCCGGGCGATAAACTGCGCCTTTTTCGCCCTGCGAGTTCTCCGAATGCCTCGCTCTTCGTGATGTTTATTTTTTTTTCTCGTTGCCTTCGATTTCGATTGGTCGCACCTCGCATGGCGCACGTGTGCACGGAGTGATTCTGGGAACCGCATTGGGAGTTCTCTGCCGTTTCTTTTCCCTTTTTTTATTTCTTTCTCCTCCTCCGTGTATGTCGAGCTGTGTGAGCCGTGATCATCGACACGCACGGGGAAAAAACAAACGACTGACACGGGCCCTTACAGCGGCGCCCATCGAGGAGAGCGCCCATCGTGCGCTCTCCTCGCGTGCAATGAAATTTCCTGTCCCGGCGCATCGTCGTGCAGCGCGCGATGAAAGCACTGGAAAAGCTGCAGTCGGCGCCTGCTGCGTGTAGCCGTCGGTGGCGTCACATTGGACGTCGCCTCTGGGCAGCTCCTGGAGACGTCCGACGATTCGGCGGCATAAATGGGCGCGTTTCGAAAACTTTCTTTCATTGCGCCCTCGAGGGCTGCTTCCTCTCCAAGCGGACCCGAGGCAACGAATGGCGATTCGTGTTACGTTCTGGCTGAGCGCACGCGTAGATGTCTGCGTTCGCTTTCGAAAAGGGCCGCCCGCTCTTCTTGGCGGGTCTCCAGTGAATGCCGTTAGCTGTGGCTGAGCTGTGGCCGCCATGTTGTACAATCATGCCTGTTATATACGAGCCTCAGGGTTATGTGCCGCGTGGCTTGAATTTTGGAACGGTTCGGGTGAGCCTCCCAGTGACGGGCCGAAGTGTTCTGTGTAAAACGCGACGTGGCGCATCGCTTCGGCTTGTTCCCCCATTCCGTGTGCGTTGGCTGGCTGGAACGAACTTTGCCGCACATACTGTTCGAACTGAGATGGTAGCACATACTTATATCGGGCGGCCTTGGTATTATGCCTCGACCGCCCGGTTACTGGTACTCTGTGTGCTCTTGCGAAAGCTGGGCATGTTCGGAGTAGTTTCGGAACCACGGTTATCTGAAACCAGCGGCAAACATGCGGTCAGTTCATTGGATCCCCTGTATTTCTATAACTGTTCGCTTGTCTGCCTCAATTCAGTGGGGTAGTCTGACCGCGCCAAGGCGCCGGTGCACGTTGCGGAGAGGTGCGCCGCATCGCGCATGCGCAGTGTGTGTCTGCAGTGACGCTAACTAGACTGCGCTTCGGGGGGGGGGGGGGGGGGGGGCATTCCGGACGCGTAGGCGGTGCGTGAGTGGAGGAAGAAGTGTGGACCTCCTTGCGTCACAGCGACGGGCGGGCTTTCGCGCCGTGCGTGTCGTATATTCAGCTCGGGTGAGCGGCGGGTATTTCCTCCTCAACCATCTGCCTTCGTTTGCCAACTCAGGAGATGTTCGGCTTTGTTTCGCTCTTTTTCTGTTCTTTTGCCGACGTCGCGTTGCGCATGTGTTGGAACTTACGACGAGTCTCGTGAGGAACTGACATTCTTTCTCTTTCCTTTCCCGGACGATTCTTTTTTCATTGTCATTAGGTGTCATTAGTCGAAGCTGGCTGCGGTCGGCGGGTGGCTCGTGGTCATTACCCCTTGCGAAGGTTTAATAATAATAATAATAATAATAATAATAATAATAATAATAATTGGTTTTGGGGGAAAGGAAATGGCGCAGTATCTGTCTCATATATCGGCGGACACCTGAACCACGCCGTAAGGGAAGGGATAAAGGAGGGAGTGAAAGAAGAAAGGAAGAGGTGCCGTAGTGGAGGGCTCCGGAGTAATTTCGACCACCTGGGGATCTTTAACGTGCACTGACATCGCACAGCACACGAGCGCCTTAGCGCTTCGCCTCCATCGAAACGCAGCCTTCACGGTCGGGTTCGAAAGTTTAATGCTGCCGCGTTAGCGTCGCCGAGGCAGGTAGGTGATCGAGACGGCGCACGTAGCCAGAATGGACTTGGGGAGTTTTCGTGCGGTTTGAAGAAATGTGTGATCGGATTACAGTGACTTATCACAGTGTAAAATGAAGGCGTTGTTGCTGACGTGTGCTTCTCATTCGGCAAAAAACTGCACGTACTTACCTTGGAGGTAGTATACCCACGCGTCTGAGCTGGCGGAACCTAACTTTGGCAGAGCATCGGATTTCGGGTCGTTGTGGTCTCATTTGTAAATCGGAGAACATCAGCGATCTGCAGTGGTGAATAAAAGAAATCGTCCCGATCCTTCCACTATCGACGCCCCTTGAAAGCTTATGGCGTCGTTTCCCTGTGTGAATATAGAATCAGCCAACTCCCTGCGAAGTTTTCCGTCTTCGGCGCCAACCTCGCGGCGCTGTGCCTGCTACGAAAATTTAATCGCTGTAGTTTTGCGCGCCAAAGTAACTCGGGCTACAGCGCACGCTGTAGTTAGCTCTTCCTTTTTTTTTTAGTGCGAAAGCTTTTATACGCTCGCCAACACCGACTAAGAATCTTGTCATCGGACGTACATTCACCGTGCGATCTTGTGCCGTTGCCTAGCAACCCGCTGCGACAGCATCGCGAGGGGTTCCTCGGGAAGGGCAGCATCGGTCGCACAATCCCTACCCGTGTCTGTACGGGTAGTTAACCACTGCAGTGGCGCAGTGGTTAACTGCGCTGACAGTGGTTTGAGGACTCGCCGCCATCTGTGGATTTTAAGTAGAGAATGACCAATTCTGCATATATGGCCATTAACCCACTAAATATATCACGTCATATCCGCCTCAAAGGTTCCCTCCAATTGAAGTATGAACACCTGCTTTCGCCCGTCTACTCGGTTTAACTGCGCTAAACACCTGCTAAATTTTTTTCTCACTAATTTCAACCACCCTTGGAGCTCGGCAGCCTAGATTCGAACGGGCGACATAGGTCTCGGCAGCGGAAAGTGCCATATTCGCCACCGATCCGCTACGCGGCGTCTCTCTCGCTAGTCCCAGCAGCGTTGCGCCACCTCCGGCGTCGCGAGGCGAGAAAGGATGCGTCGCCCGTTAAGTTGACAGCTGCCCGTTCATTTGCTGCAGGCGCGAGGTCAACGTCCACGAGGCGGCCCTGTTTGTTATTCGCCGCGCGTGTCGTGGTGGGGGGAAGTGCGTCGCGTCCGCTTTTGTCGCCGCGATCTGCATCGGCCGGCGCTTTCTTGTCGGCCGGATGCGTGTGGCGGGCCCATAGTCTCCGCGGCAGCCACGCACACCGGACCTGGTCGACAATGTGTGGCACTCGCTTGTCTGTGGAGATAGGGATGATGAAATGCTTATTTGCATGTTAAATGGGCGCTCGGGACAAATCCGCGAAAACAATTTTTTTTCTTCCTAAAGCTTCGCTGTTGTGGCTGCGTAGAGGTTCGTTCGGCAGAAAACGGTGTATAGTTATTGGAGAGTTTGAAAATGGGGACCCTATCAGTTATGGGCATAGGGGAATAGCGCGGTGCCAGTGCGCAGGCGCGCAGGTTAATAACGCTCCTCGGGTTATTGTTCTGCGCATGCGCACTGGCGCTCCGCTATTCCCCCAACCACTAGGGTCCCCCTATTCTAAAACTCCTTATAGATAGATACCTGTAGTATTCCATCGTTTGGTCCTCTCTGTGGATTTTGAAAGCATTGCTCTCCGCTAAAGCAGTCTGTTATTAAGTAAGAATGAAGTTGCTAGTCCATGTAAGCCAACTGCACTGCGTCTTCAGTGTCCCTCCAACGTAGCCGCATACTGTAGGCATATAGAGTGCGGAAACGCAGCCAGCACTTTCTGGACTTGGGAAAATCGCTCGGCCTTGCGTGCTGGGGAAACTGCGAGACCTGTAGGTTGACATTATGTACGGGCCTCGTTCTTATACAAGTACTTGGGCCCTCAAAGGAAACTAACTCATCCGTCTGCTGGTCCGAGGTTAGCCAGGTCCGCCATGTTGGTGGGGAGGGGGGAATGGGTCACGTGGGGATTGAATGGTAGCGGGCCAGGAGAAAGGGAAATGTTCCAGATTAGCATCCGTTTCGGAGTGATTAGGGCATGCAGGGTAGGGTCGGAGGCGCTATAGGATAGAACGGACAGGAGTCAGGAGTGTATTTAAATGGAATCATCCTAGTGCGTATAGGTTGTGCTTCTCTGTTCTCCCCTTTTTGGTGCACACATCGCACCTCCGCAGCCAGTTCTGGGCTGCTGAAGGCGTTGAAAATGCCATAGTAGGGCTGTTGTCCTAGGGGTGAGCGTGGCTGGGGAAGCGATCAGCTTCTGACAGTCCTACGTATCCAGAACGATGCATGCGAAGTCCGTTTGATTCGAACTGTCTCGGCAGTTCGGTGCGCGGTCACGAGCATCTGGTTCCTCCCTGTTACTGCTAATTATTCTGAGCATTAGGCGGGTGATGAAGCCTGCAACCATTCCTAGCGGTCATTGTCAGCTTTCGCAGTCTTCAAGCCAAGTTGTACGCGCTCCGCCAATCATGCAGAACTGGCTTCACGGAAGCTGCCGAGAAAAATTGCAATTTTAGGCCGGTACGCGACTTCGCGCAAGTGTTTTAAAAGGGTCGTCGAACCGTTGCCTTGAGGATTTGCTATTCAGCGCATCAAAAGTGGCGTCTTGTTGAAAAAGTGCTGATTACTTTGGGCTCACTAAACATGTAGCAGTACGTGTTTCCTTGAAATAGCCATTATCGCTCCAGCCAGGGTGGTGCATTCTGCGCTTCGGCCAACCTTAAAGGCGGGCGATATCTGCGGTCAGTCTTGTTTTCCTTTTAACAATCCGGTCTAGGTCACTGACTGGCTTTCCGAGCTTGAATTTATTTTCCCTCGTATATCGCGCTCGTCTGCCCATACGTCGATGGTTGTCGCGACTGCCTGCCTGCCGCGTAAAGTCAACGAACAAAAGCTGCCCGGCTACTTCGCGGATGTTGACGACCGCTGTGAGGTTTTACGGGTCGCCCCTGCCACGCAGTGACGTGCATAACAAACAGCGAGAAGATGGCTGCCGGCGCCCTAATGCGGGCGGCGCCTGGCTCGCTGTGCTGGCATGCGGCTGCTGCTCCAAGGTGCGCGCCTGCTTCTCCTGAGCCGTATCATCACGGCGAGGGCGAGCCGAGGAAGGACGCGTCGCGATTTTGGACTGTTTTATCTCCCTTGTCGCGGCGGGCCCCTGTTTGTGACCTTCTCTCCTTCCATTGCATTGCGGGACTGCTACGACCCTCTCTCTGCGTCTCTGCTGGCGGGTCTGCAGCAGTGTCATTTCCCTCGTGGCTAGCCTTTGACAGCTTAAAAAAAAAAAAAAACCGACTGCGGACTTTATTTTGTGTACTGCAAAGTGCGTGGATACAAAAAGCATGCCGGTATTTACGCGGTTGACGTACGGCGGTTGCCGTCAGTCTCGTTCCTTGCCGTTCGGTTCTGCGCAGTTAGGGCGCGGACCGTCGGGCAGGTGGCGCTGGCTGTTGGACGGGCTCGCACGCGTGGGTACCATTACGATTCTCCGCAGCACGAGCCGGTTGGGCCCGGGGGCTTGTTTTTGAGTCGTCTCTTGGTCGTAACGACCGGCTCTCGCACAGACTGAGGTCTGTTTTGCAGGGCCGTTTGTTTGGTGTACCGGCTTCGGAGAAACTAGCGAAAATAGTTTGCCGGCCCGGGTTTGTGAGAGCCTCTTCCGCGCGATAAGGTTTGTTTAGGTTTGTTCTTCCGCGCCCTAACTTCGCTTGACCAGGCGGCTGGCTTCGTTCGCTTGGATCCCCCCCCCCCCCCCCTCCCTTCCGGTGCGTTTCAGAGGAGCGTTCCATGACTGTGTGGTATCTTCGCTCTTGTGTGTTTGTGTGTGTTAGCTTCGCTCTTGTGCGTGGTATCTTCGCTCTTGTGCATCGCTCTGGTGCGCGCTCACACCGCTGGCCGATGGACGCTAGTCGCGTTCTGCGTCAAAGCTTTGGCGGAAGAAAAAAAAATTGAAATTAGTTTTCGGGGAAAGCAAATGGCGCAGTAACTGTCTCACACCTCGGTGTACACCTGAACGGCGCCGTAAGGAAAGGAAGGGATAAAGGAGGAAGTAAGAGAAGCGCTGCGCAACGGAAATCAACTGCGACTTCAGGGAAACGAAAAGAAGATAACGGGCGCCGGACGCGATGAACCCCCTGAAGCTTTCTATATTATATATTATAATTGGTTTTTGGGAAAAGGAAATGGCGCAGTATCTGTCTCATATACCGTTGGACACCTGAACCGCGCCGTAAGGGAAGGGATAAAGGGGGAGTGAAAGAAGGAAGAAGGTGCCGTAGTGGAGGGCTCCGGAATAATTTTGACCACCTGGGGATCTTTAACGTGCACTGACATCGTACAGCACACGGGCGCCTTAGGGTTTTTCCTCCATAAAAACGCAGTCGCCGCGGTCGGGTTCGAACCCGGGAACTCCGGATCAGTAGTCGAGCGCCCTAACCACTGAGCCACCGCGGCGGGTTAATGAAGCTTTCTCGCGAATCCTGTTTTTGTTTGCCGTGACAGGACACATCATCACCGCCGCCTGACTGTCGCGGACAGCCAGCCAGCCGAAGTAGTAGCGGCGCTTTCTGTTCTCTTGCGGCTGCGTTTTTGTAACACACACCCGTTCGAAGGTGCTGCGTGGCGCCATTTTCTTCCCTAATTACTTCGCATTTCGGGTACGTTTGGGTGGCACTTAGGCACGCGCGATCGGGCTTTCAGCGTATGGGCATCGCACTCCTTCATCGAAGCCGGTGTATTAGGATAAACAAATAAGGACACTCCCGGAAATTGTGTCCAAGTTCGGCTGGTTGGTTACAACGGGTAAGCAACGAAACTTGTCATGCGGCAAACGGAGTTGAATTTTTTTTCCCCTTTTACTGGAGGTAGACTTGATAGGTAGGCTTGATAGGCAGAACGAGAAACGGACGCAGCGGTCCCGTTGTCGTTGCTGCGCCACTCCTCTTCGGCCACTTGTGGCTGTCGCCCCGGTACACGCGTACGCTTGTGTATTGTGTGTGCGTGCTTGCGCATTCGCCGAGTGCCCGTCAGTCCTGGAGAGGCGTGCACACACATGCGTGGCGTTGCAGCACAGGCGGGGGAGGCCCGAAGGCGATTGCAGGCGCTTGCGTGCGTGCGTGGTTGCCCTTCGCACCTGCGTTCGGTGGCCGGCGGCGGCAGTGCTCCGTCTTTCAAGAAGCGGCTCTCGGCCGTATCGCAGTGTCAGCAGATGCACTCGGCCTATCTGGCGTTGCACCCGCGTGCACGCGCCCGTGCAGCGCCCCGAGTCCCGCAGGAGAGAATCTCGGCCCGTCAGGGGCGCTCTCCTGTTTCGCACCGTGCGGGGCCTCGTGACGTTGGGCACTATAGGCGCGGGAACCTTTCGCGCGATCGGCCTTTGGTACTCGCAGATGTGTTTCAAGAATACCGCCAAATGGATAGTTGAGGACTGATTGGAGGGGCTTGGCTTGGGCTCTGGGACCTTTCGTGCAGGGATCCAGGCGAAAGGCCCTTTGGGAGGTTCGAAGAAGTTTTTAATAAGTAAGCACTGTGACGAGCCAGGGCATGTTTAGCTTATCGGGCAGGTCGCTGTGTGCGCGCTATGTATTCGCACACCCAAGCTCACGCGAGCAGTTCATTGATTTCTAAGGGGCGGGGCAGGCGCAGCTATCGCTCGACGCCAGCTGCAGCCGGAGAGATACGGTATGCCGGCCTTTGTTTCAGTTGAGCCAGACTATAGACAGCAGGGCTTTGTGCAGTCGCTTGGGCGCCGTCCGTGAACTCGCGCCGTGTGCGGAAGCGGCGCCATTTTATGTGCGCTGTGAGCGACGCGTTCCGGGTCGTAAACATGCGGTGCGAACATAATGGTGTGGCAGAAGAGGCGCACGTATGCGGAAACGTCGCAGTAAATTAATCATCCGCAGAGACGAGCATAGGTGTTACGATTGGAGAAATATTTAAAAATAATAGTGGTAATGGTTATCGGGAAAGCAACGGGTGCAGTAACTCTTTGCGGGGGAAGAGATGGAGGAGGAAGTGAAAGGTGCGGCGAACGTGAGAGTCCCTGTTGAAGGCTGCGGATTAATTTCGCAGCGTTGTGATCCTTCACAGCTCACGGGCATTTTAATGCGAAAGCATTACACGGTTCAGCGGGAACAAAACCCAGCGGCGTTGACGAAGAAAAATAGTACCAAAATATCATGACGTCACCATGATCTCGCATGACGTGAGCAGTAGGCCATAAGATAGTAATTGGTGATTATAGGCAGTGGAGCAAATACATTGGACGAGACCGTAGTAGTTAGTGATAGGGATAGTTATAGTGATGGTTAGTGATAGTGAGCAAATACATTGGACGAGACAGTAGTAGTTAGTGATAGGGATAGTTATAGTGATGGTTAGTGATAGTTTTACTGATAGAGACAATGGTAGTTTTTGCAATGACAAAGGACGTTACTAAATAATGGGGGTCGTTAATGACAATGGCAGTGATAAAATCTTTTATGGCAAAGGCCTTTAGGTCAACGACCTTCAGGATAAAAGCTCTTAGATCAAAGGCATTTTTGTCAAATACCTTGAGGTCGAAGTCATTCAAGCTAAAGGCCTTTAGGTTGAAGGATATTAGGCCAAATGCCTGTATGGTAAAGGCCTTAAAGTCTGCATGTAAAGGGCATTTATAGTTAAGGCGTTTAGCGTAAAGGCGTTTAGGTCAAAGGATGCGCTCGCATTCACGTTCGGCTTCTGTAGAAATATGGCTGCCGGTGTTCGGTCCCGCGACGCACAGGCATTATTAAAAACTCATTTAAATGCCCCCCCCCCCCCCCCTTTTTACACCAAGTTCGCTGCGATCCGCTTTTGTGCAATGTGTGTGACATACGAAACTTGCTGTTTTCGACACGCGCGTGATTCGAGGCTTTTTCACGGTTCTCGAAGCCACGCAAGTTTAAGCGCTTGCTTCGGGGACATGTCCTTCGAGCCGATGTTATCGTCGTTCAGTTTCGTTCGTCCATAAACCGCAGCTTTGTCGATTACGTGCGGCTGCTTTTGCGTGCGTGCGTGTGTGGGGGGGGGGGGGGGGGAGGGGGGGGGGTTAGTTGAGCTGCCTTGCAGTCTGCTGAGTAAAAGGTCCTTTAACTGCGTGGCTCTTGAAGGCTGTCGTGCGCTAATGCATATACCGTTACGCCCCTTACGCATTTGTTGGCCACTCATGCTCTGCAGCTCGTATAGCTATTCGCATGCAGGAAAAAAACAAAAACAAACCAATGGGCGGTCGTAAAATCTGATCGTGATTGCAGTGTTAAAAGCGCGCCATATACGATATCAGTATGAGCGGCGTCGCACATTTCCGCTGTCCGAGTTCGTCATCCGCTGTTTAGCCTAGACAGCTAGGCTCGCGTTGCCGGCGGAAGGCGCCCACACATCAAGTAAGACGCCTCGAGAGCGGCGTTCCCGTTCGCGCGACGCCGCTCGCGTGGCGTCGTATATTAACGTAGGCCGACACGAGTCTTGTCAGCTTCACGACCCTGCCGCGGGCGACGCTTCGTCAGCC